>NC_051082.1:43739096-43765346 GCF_004664715.2 Peromyscus leucopus
TGTCATTTTCTCATTTTGTGTCTTCTGTACATGCTGTTTTACTCTGTCATGACCCTAAATATTTTCATTATGCAGAGCGAACATTTTCTGTTTAATGATGTTAATCTCTTTACCAATGACAGGAGCTTTGTCACAATATGTGACTGCATCTTAACTCCCCAGGTTTGACCTAAGATCAAGAAATTCCTTATTTATTTTTATTAGTTACCTTAGTGAATTGTGTTCAGTGGGGTTTGATAATTTTTATCCTCTCAATCTAGGGACTCTAGATCTAACCCCATCTTCACCAGCCTAACATTCTGCCCTACTTATCAAACATCAAGTAAATAAGTCTTGTCCATGTATGTCTGGGTTGCTTGATAATCCCATGGAAAATAGCTGAGGTACTGGGGATATCAAACCTAAGAAAATCCACACTACTTCTCTCTGAGTAAGTATCAAACACCAGCAGTTCCTGAGCTGGTGGAAGGACTTTATTGCTACCTTCTTCTCAATACAGGGATTTGTTCACTCTTGTGTTTGTACTAGGTTTGTGCATGCTGTCGCACTTAATGTGACTTCATTTGCTCACCTGGGATGAGCGAGCTGTAGTTGGAATGGGCAGGGAGGCAAATAGAGAAGGGCAAAAAGAAGGCTAAAGGATTTTTAGGATCTCTTCCAACTTTAAAAGAAATCATATTATTAGTTATCTGTATAAACTATACATAATGCATATAAGTCAATATCTAAATATACAAAAGTATTTCATATGGAAAATTTCCATTTGATGGAAGGCTCCTCTGAAGAGTAACAGACCACCTAACAAAAGCTGTAATACCTGCCATGAGAAACACATTGCTGACCTGTTGTTCACTGTTGTCCACAGACTTCAAAAATACCAAATTTAAGCCCCTGCTGCTTGAAAGAGCATGCACTTTGGAAAGAGTTCTAGAGACTCATGAGTTAAAACTACCTTGAAAATCTCCTCCCTGAAGTCTTGCACTGTCTTATACTGTCCTTGAAGTATAAGAGAAATTGTTATTTAAAGTTCAAGGGGAGAAATGGTAACTAAGTAATTTTTTTAGTAGAAGAAATAATCTCCCCATGGAACATCAAATATCTATAAGGAAAGTAGTGGAAACAGGACAGATTTAAAATGGAATAAGGTAGGTATAATGGGGCAGAATAGTGTTCCAATAATGTGCAGAGGGATATAGGACGTGGAGAGGAATCAGTAAAATCTAAGCTCCTGTGGAAATAGTCTAGGCAAACCCATTACTTTATAAGCTAATAAAAAACTTATGATAATTTAGATACAATCTAACTAAAGATCTTTGTTTTCCATCAGGGTTTCTAAGTTCTTTCTCATCTCAATGCCCACTTTGTTCAAATTTCCACATTTCTTTCCACCTGTAATGAAAATGTAAGTTGTTTTGATTTCTATAATACTGACATATGAACTGTAATATAAACATATATGTTGTCAGATCAAATGAAGTGATATTAAGTCCTAGTGCTAATATGAAGCCCCAAGTATCAGATAATTAATAAATGAGAATAAAAATATCAGTAATAAAAAATAATATGGCTTGTTTTAAATTACCTAGGAGTATGTTTGCTGAAAATAATTTGTACCAGCCCAATACCAAGCAAAATATGAGTGTTGTAAAATGTGAGAAATCTATTCTCCCACAGCTCAGGAATACAGAAATTCAAACTGGCATGCTTATACTCTGAAACTCTGAGTAAAAGTGATTATGTTTTTCTGTGAGTCAGGTCATGAAATATCAGCAGTACTCAACTCCATGTTCTCTATCTGGCCTATTGGTCTTTCCAACCACATGAAGTCCAACAATAATGGCCTTTTACACGCTGATCACCTCATAAAATAAACAATTTTCAATCATGAATCTTAGGTATTAGTGCTTAGAGTCTTAACCAAGCCTTCTGGGAGACACAAGTCTAGAGTCATTTATAACCTTTTTAATATAATGAAACTGCAGGCCTCTGTGACAGTCATAAATGACATTGTTGTATTCAGAACTTGTTCCTTAATACATAGCAGATGTATAATGGAGGTGTGAGGCAGTGCTCAGGTTAGAAGCTAGAAGATACATTCAACTTTGCCACTTAGCGTCTGTTAACTGGTAGAATGGAACCCATGTGAAATATGGGTGAGATGTTAGGTAAATGTGTGCATGATAATGTTTTTTAGACTTTATATTCACAATTATTGAACTTTCTGCTCTTCAGATAAACTTCATTTAAAGTATTCTGAATGAACATTTTATACATGTTGAGTGGAGTATATAAACTCTCATCAAAATAATTAACTAAAAATTAATTAATTAATAATGGAAAGTGGAGGGGGTGTTTTCAGTACTCCACAATCAAAGAAAAGCAAAAATAGTTGCTGAATCTCTTTCTCTGGGTGTGGGGGTATCAGGATTTTATATTGACTGAATGATTCAACATTGAAAAGAACACACAATAGCACAGTAGGTCAGAGTTCAAAAAGTAAACAGAAAACCTAATCTCATCATTGATTGAACCATTGATTAGGAATTCATGAATTCAGCCTGTCAGTTTTCCAGGATTGAGACAAAAACATTTTGAAGTATAGAGAGACATGGAGGAAATATTGGTATGTAGTCATGTAAGATTTGTAAAAATAAATAAAAAATATTTTTAGATTCCTCCAGGAGATTGACAAGCTAAACTGACAATTTTAAAAGTTTTAAAGAGCAGGATGCACTACTGCTTTTCACTGGGCTATTCTGTTTGGCACATTTTTTCAAAGATGTTTCTCATCTCATCTCCCTTGACATCCTCCCTTGCAAGGTCTTTGCATCATCCTGAGTCACTGTCTCATGTAACTTTTGTGGTAGAGAGCTCTGGGAAAGTCTATTGAAGAAGTTTCATCCCTGGGGTCTTGCTGTCTGTCCTATTAGATGAAATCATGGGGCCTGTGGTTAAAGAAGATTCCAAATGCCTTTTGAAGCTTGTTTTTATCTTGAATGCCAGGTCTCAGATGGAAAGGTTTTCAAATTCTCCACGGAGTGTAGATGGAACATGTCAAAAAGGGAATGTGATTAGAGTGATGACTTCAGACACCAACAATATTACAAACGTTTGTTTTCCCAAAAATATGAGCTCTATATGTAGCTGCTGAACACATTGGGATCCCCTGACCCCCATGCTTACAGCGTGGAAGACACTTCTATTTTACAATGGTCTCTTTGATTTTTCTTTTCTGGCTCCTGCAGTCTCTTGTTCCTTTGTCCTCCTTCGATGCTTCTCAATGCCATTCAAGAGGAGAAAGTTATTTATATCAAGATGGAAATGTGCTGATTGCTGTACTTGTTCCAGTTTTGTATGTTTTTGACACTACAAAAAATGATTTTAGACCTGAAGCACAGAGTATTGGCGAGTAAGTACTTTTAAAATGTATGTCTTTTCATTTTTCAGATTTTATCATCCTCAAGTAAGTTTGATTTCACACAACTTTAATTTTTTTCCCATTCAGACATTCCCTCTCTCACACTCCTAAAACTCTTTTTCAGATGTGTCTTCATGTTCCCTTTTTCTTCTCTCAAAGAAAAAGAGTTTGTTTTAATTAATGTTATTTTACCCATTTGATACCCTGAATCTCTCTATGTTCCTCTGCTGTGCCTTTATCTGTCCAATGGTGGAAGATTTTCATGGATTTCTTTGCAGATGAAATATATTACAATTTGTCTCACTGTTTTGGGCCATTTTCAAGGGTGGTTGTTCTCCTTTGAGAAGAAATGATGGCATTCTTTGCAGTGACTACAGAGTCCTTATGTGATGGTAGAGTGACAGGGACTGCCTGTGGTAGCTACTGCTGATTAGCAAGTCAGAATACGAGAATTTGGAGTTTGGTCTATTTCTTTTCAAATGCTTACAAAATGACTTACATTTTTAATCTATAATTTTGATTATCATTCTTTTAGATTCTCTCAATTGTGTACCATTTGTTCCATTTCATTCCTATATTTGTAATTATTTACAACTGGTACAGATATATTCTGGAGGTCACGTAGATGCTGATGGTGACCTCAGTGGGTAATATCTAAGTTAGTTTTGTAAAGACCACAGGACAGTGGCAGACAAGTTAATAGAAGGTCTTGGACTCTGCTGAAGGGAAATGCCTACACATAATGCTTTGTGAAGGAAGGACAATCCATTTTATTCCATGCATACTTTTCTGTGGCTGTAAGATTCATGGGATCTGAAATGGAGGAAGATGGCTTATACTAATTTTTAACACAATGCTGTAAAATGGAAATGCAGAAGCAAAGTTCAGGTAGAGAGTCAGAATCAGAATATAGACAATTAGGAGTGATGATGAATTTAGGTCCTTGTGATATGATTGTGTTTTTATTGAAAGCTAGATGAAGTGCTAAGACTTTGTCACAGCAAATGTAGCATAGGAGAAATAATCAGAGGGGAAAAGTTGGTAGACATAGACATTTTTATTTATTTTACCTATGTGGTCATACTCATTAAATAAGTATGTAAATTTAATATTAATTTGTAATTTTAGTATTACTATGAACAAATTGAATGAGGTCAAAGTCCTCAGTTTTAGTTTACAGAAGCATTTACTTATAATCATTTTGTTATTAAATACATGATATGAACAACAAACGATAATTCCATATGAGTAATTTCTACATACATAACAGAAAAGATATATTCTATAAACTAAGATTTTATGAGTAAAGCATGTTGAGTTTAAATTTTTATCACTTCATTGTAAAAGGGAAAGTTAACATAGCAATCTTTAATAAACATGTTGTTAGTCTGGGCAGACACAAAAGCAGGCACTCAGAGAACAAAGCAGCATGAAGGGCAAAGGACATTTTATCTCAGTTAGAGGAAAATTGACTTGGACTTACCAGTCAGAATTAGCAGTGAGATCCTGTTGAGCCTACTATAGTAGCTCTTTTCTGGCTGAAGCCTGTCTCTCATTGGCAATACTAATCTTTTGAGTGTCTGTTGGTATCTGTGCATTTCAATTATGTGTCTTCAGGAGCCAGTAAATATATCAGGTAAAGCCTATTCATGTTAAAACATTAAGAACAAAACATTAAGAATTACAACATAAACACCTTAGAGTTCTGATATTTTCTGAATGTCCAAATTCTGCCAGGAGGGTATTCAAGGTTCTAGTGTAATCCACTGTTCCTGGGAGGTAAGAACATAGTGAAGGGATAGAAAAAGAGGCTGGCAGATGAGGGAAAAGACAAAATTCTGAGAAAAAACCAGAGGGTCTGATTCATGTATGTAGGCTATTAAATCATAAGAAACTCACTCTGTCATTTTGCTCTTCATTATATGGTTCTAAGAAAGGAAAAGGAGATGGCACTGGTAGAAATAAAAGGGTGGTCAATGATATGTGCTTGGTTGGGAGACTCTCAAACTCCTCCAGGTTCAGATCCAAATGTTGCTTTGGGATTGATGCATGCAAAACAGTCAGCCATAAACACAAGCATCATTGATTTTAACTAGAACAACTGAAATGCTGCAGTCTCTCCCTCTATGTACAGACAGCGGGAACGTGTTGTGGGTTCCCTGGGGTTTTATAGTACACATTCGGGGAGCCTTAAAGGATGGAAGTTGCCATCTGCTGGTTAAAGCATCAGAGAATTAGGGGCATTTGTATGTATTTCTACTTACCAGAAGATTGCACAGGTAATATCTGTTCAAGTAAACTTTCCTGTCCCAAAAATTTAGACCCATCTGAGGCTTGTATGTAATTACATCACCACTTACTATATACCCTGGCATTTAAATTATAACCATTACCATGACAACAATAATTATTGTTTTTAGATGTATAACATAGAAGGTATGAAAGCTATTGCATCATACTGTTAGACAGTATGATATGAGTCCATTCATCAATAATGATAATCCCTCTCTGTAGGTACAAGATGACGAGCTACCAGCTTTCTTTGGCGTTCAGATTCGCCATTGAGGAGATCAACAGAAACACTCACATTTTACCAAACATGTCTCTAGGATTTCATCTCTATAGTATCCCTAGCCATCAAAGGACTGCTCTTCTGGGAGCATTTGCTTGCCTCACAGGATTTGAAACTATGCATCCTAATTATGAATGTAGAAGTGAGAAGAAGACTGCTGCTTTACTTACAGGAGAATCATGGGCAACATCTGCACTTATTGGGAGACTGCTGAATCTCTACAAGTATCCACAGGTGAGGGACCGGGCTGTGAGGGAATAAGAAACAGGCATTAACTGCAGACATTTCAGATGTTTTCAAATGTAAGGAAGTGAGGTTGTGTCATTCATCTATCAAAGAAAATAAATCAGGCATTTGGTAATGTAGCCCCATATACTTTGCTTGAGACAGAGAATAGGAATAGGTTGAGCCTGTAGTCTGTAGTGAGTGTTTAGAAAATTCTGTGTCTTGCAAGGAATTCTCTATCATTGTTTTAGGAAACAAAATGGGAGTTTATAACACCATGAGCATAAGTTAGACTACACCAATCCAAAGTGTCACCTTAGTTATAAGATTATGTTCTATGTTAATGTCTTTACTCATGTTTCCTATCTGAAATTTCCTTCAGCTTACTTTTGGGCCATTTGACACTATGCTGAATGACAGAAGCCAGTTCTCTTCTCTCTATCAGACAGCACCCAAGGACATATCTCTTTCACATGGCATTGTCATTTTGATGGTTCATTTCAGCTGGACCTGGGTGGGACTGGTTCTCATGGATGACCACAAAGGGGCTGAGAGTCTATCAGACTTGAGAAGAGAGATGGACAGGTACAGAGTGTGTTTAGCTTTTGTAGAAATGATTCCAGACATCCCAGTTTTTTCCTATGATGAACCTTCCATAAAAACTCACCTGCAGATACAGAAGTCATCTGCAAATGTGGTTATCATTTATGGTGACCATAAATCATTACATGGTGCAATTATGATTATAGCAGCACATGTATTGAACAGGAAAGTCTGGGTCTTGAAGTCACAGTGGGATGAAAATTCTCTTACTAAATCTTTGATATTTGATACATTCCATGGGAGTCTCATTTTTGCACATCACCACACTGAGGTTTCTGATTTTAGGAAGTTTATCCAGACATACAATCCTTCCAAATACCCAGAGGACTATTTTCTTGCTAAGTTCTGGAACACATACTTCAACTGCTCTTTCTCTGGACCTGATTGTCAAATTTTGGGTAATTGTTTACCCAATGCATCTTTGGATATGTTGCCTAAAAATGTTTGGGAAATGGATATGACTGAAGAGAGTTACAATTTATATAACTCTGTGTATGCTGTGGCTCACAGTCTCCATGAGATGACACTCAAACAAGTACAAATTCAGCCCCATGGGAATGGGGAGATATTTACCTTCCCTTGGGAGGTAATTTCTTTTCCTGTATATTTTATCAAAAGCACTGTGACATATTAAGGTTTAATAAAAGCACTATGAAAATGATTGTACACTGTGATAGATTTTGCCAAAAATGCATCTGAGAGACTGTATGTAATTTATCATCTAGACATCATTGCAAAAGCATGTGTCATTGTTCATGCTGACTGGATGGTAATAACAAGGTTAAAATGTGTCTATGTCATATCTACTTTGTGTTACAATTAACCTCAGAATCTTCTCATGATAATATACTCAACTGAAACCTAAATATCTCTTAAGTATATTTCACAATAGAAATGGGAGTATTAAATTCTAAATTTTCAAATGCTATTAGATCTTTATACTTCAAATTATGAAGCAAAGGTTATATTACCTAACTGATCATTTTAATACACTTTGGACATAAAATCTCTATTTACAAACTGAAAATTTGAGTAGATTACTTAAATATTTGGATGTGACTAGCACTTAAAACTGTGGATATTTTCTTGAATCAATATTCATTAATTAAATATTTCTATTTGCTTATTTGTTATTTTCTCTCTCTCTGTGTGTCTGTGTCTGTGTGTGTGTGTGTGTGTGAAATATTTCTTTTGAAACTAACTGGCAGTATAGAAGCATGATATATTCATTTTTGGTCTTCATCCATTAAAATGTTGATAGTTTATTATAGCTTGCCATTTATGCTAGAGATTTTGGACAATGAGACCCATTGCTTCATCAAATTCCATTGAAATTTTCTGGGAATTATTCAATCATCAGATTATGCATCTCTTTTAGCTTCACCCTTTTCTCAAGAATATCCAGTTCAAAAATGGTGCTGGAGACCTTGTGGTTTTGGATTCACAAAGGAAATTAGATGCAGAATATGATATTATCAACATCTGGAATTTTCCAGAGGGCCTCAGAAAAAAGATGAAAGTTGGAACATTTTCTCCAAAAGCTCCAGAAGGGCAGGAACTGTTTCTGTCTGACCATATGATACAATGGGCTACAGTATTTACAGAGGTGCACTGGATCTTATCTCATTGCTTTGATCTCTATGTCAATAAACATTTGTTTGTGGATGTAATGATTGTTGTTTCCTTACTCAGTGCCCTTCTTAATGTACAAAAATAATGTCATATGCGGAAGATTCTGTTGCCTTGTTCTGAGTAATGGAATTGTTTATTTTTCCATATTTTATTGTATGGGCACTAATTTGCAGTTATAAATATAGTGTCTATTTATTAAGATTTAATCCCTGCACTGAAACCAACTGACAAAAGCATTAATTAAAATGCCAGATTAGGAACTATCAGTGCACGGCTATTTTGATTTCAGGCACTGGGCAATGCACAGTAGCATGGAGGGCACATATGCATTGGTTAATTACTTGTCTTGCTGCTGGAAAGAAAACAGTTTCTCTATGCATCACAACATACCTTAAGAACATAGATTTTACTTGTATCACATTTGGGGTGAGCACTCGATAATAATTCAGGCAATCATGTTGGCAAGAGCCTGAGAATGTGATTCACGTTGTATCTTCAGTCAGGAAGTAGATAGAAGTGAACACTACTCTTCAACTCCCTTTTTGCTTTTCTTTCAGTCCTTAGCAACAGCTAAGACAGAAATGAAATTCGCTACATAATTATAGAATATAACTTCCCACTTCTAGTGCCGTAACCAGATCACCTTGCATAGAAAGTCACAAAGATTAGTTTATATGATAATTCTGAATCCTGCCAAGTTGAAAAATGTAAATTAAGCAACACCATTGGGAAACAAAGTTGCTCACTCCAGCTGTGAGGAAGTACAGAATAGGATCAGTGTGATATTACAGTTGCCCACTATGATAGGTACTCAGTAAACCAACGTCTTATATTTTCCTACCATTTGTATTTTCACAGTCCTTCAGATTTCTGTTGTCTTTGGATCATTGTTGAAACAAATTGAACTTTATAGGGTATACTACATTGAAATGATAAGCAATGCAACAAAAAATAATCTGCAACCTATAAATAATAAATATAAAACTTTCTATCTCATTGTTCAATATGGAAAAACAACAGTTTTATTGTTTTAAAGCAGTACACTCCTGAGTATTTTCACTTCTATATTTACTTTCTAGGTTCCTTGCTCTGTGTGCAGTGAGAGCTGTGTTCCAGGATTCAGAAAATCTCCCCAGGAGGGCGAGACTGTCTGCTGCTATGATTGCACTCCTTGTCCAGCTAATGAGATTTCCAATGAGACAGGTAAGTGTCAGACTCACTGGGGAATTTCTCACCTCTAAACAATATTCTGCAAAGTCTAAGAAGATTGAAAAGTTCTGTGAAGAAACATATGAGATAAGTCCCCTTCTTCTTCCAGTTAGAATATAAATATTTTGGGTCATTTTATCTTCATTTTAATTGATGCTCAGGCCATTGAAACTCATAATTGATGTATGTTATTGATCCTCTACAGCCATTGTTGCTTTCAGAGAACAACGTTACCAATCCTAGAGTAGTCTGCTTTACTTCACCATGTCATTTAGCACACACACACAGACACACACACACACACAGACACACACACAGACACACACACACACACGTATGAGTGCATGCCTGCATGTGTATGCACATTCACAAACTTTACAAATAACTGACTTTTCTTGTCTTTCAAATCATATTTATCTCATAGTTAGCCCATCTTAAAGGGTTGGATCCTTATAGCCTTTAGTTGCATAATTTCAGTCATGGTTCTAGGTTCATGAGAAGTGTTAGAAAGATTGTATTTAATTTCACATGGACATATTTGAAAGTGTTTTATTTTATAATCCTTCATTTTGTTTTATCTGTGAATGTATTGCCTGCCTTCATGTATGTGTACCATGTACCTGCTTGGTGCAACTCAATGTTAAATGTGGCATCAGATCATCTGTAGGTTGCGTCACATGTAAAATGAACCACCCTGTAAGTGCTTTCAATTGAACCCAGATCCTCCTTAAGAGGAACAGGTATGCTGCTAATATCTTGTGAAACTAGGTGAAATGGCTCATAAACACTTTTGTTAATGATAGTGTTGTGAATAAACCAGGCATAGATACACACCTTTGTTCTTAGAACAAGTCAGGACACTGAATATGAAGGACTGTCTTTTCCAGGCAACGGTGGATATAGTAGAGAATCCTTATGTCAAAATATATCCAAGAAACATAAAACAGGCATGAGACAATTGATAGCAGTGAATATATGAGGACATATACTCACAATATTTACTATGGAGAGAAACATAAAGGGGATTCCTCAACTTTATCATTTATATCAAATGAGTTGATTTGTATAATAGCTGGAATTCTTTGAATGACATAATGGTTTTCCTGAACACTAGATGTTTTAATATTAATTCATGAAGTTTAAAAAATTCAACATTTTTGGTGACTTTATTTTGCCTAATTTTAAATTAAGCATATTGAGACTGACTGTACAGTCCCTTCAAAAACTTAATGTGCAAACAGCTTTGTGTACATTGGAGCCACAGTTTGTTCATGCACATGTTAGTTATATTCATTGGAAGAAACTAGAAACATCAATATCAAGTACTGCATGACTGCAGTTTAAAGAGACACTTTTTAGTAAGAAAGGAAAAGTACTAAAATGTAAGTGCTAAATATTTCAAAACAGTGAATCCTGAATTTTAAAACCTATATAATGAGGCAAATCTATCTTTTAATAAATTATTTTAAATTTCTTAAAAATATTTGTCATGGCCGGGCAGTGGTGGTGCACGCCTTTAATCCCAGCACTCAGGAGGCAGAGCCAGGTGGATCTCTGTGAGTTCGAGGCCAGCCTGGGCTACCAAGTGAGCTCCAGGAAAGACGCAAAGCTACACAGAGAAACCCTGTCTCGAAAAAACCAAAAAAAAAAAAATATTTGTCATGATTTATATACCCTGTGCATTTACTAAAGAAGACATATAATTATGCTTATAAAGCATTCATGCGGAGCTGGAGAATTGGCTCAGAGGTTAAGAGCACTGACTGCTCTTCCAGAGGTCCTGAGTTCAATTCTCAGCAACCACATGGTGGCTCACAACCATCTGTAATGAGATCTGGTGCCCTCTTCTGGTCTGTAGTCATACATGCTGCATACAAAATAAATACATAAATCTTTAAAAAAAATAAAGCATTCATGCTCAGTTAGAAATGGATAGATGTCAGCACATAGGATATAGATAAGCAGAGTACCTTAAGAGTGAGAGGGTAGAAGGAAGGCACATCTGAAGATGTGCATATCAAATTCAATGATAATAGAATAAAAGGTATTGAGGTAATAGAAAATAATGAATTCAATAGACTTTAATCAATTGCAAAATCCACATTGCAAAAATATTGAACATTTTAAATAGAAATACGAGGAGCCAGGCAATGGTGGTGCACGCCTTTAAAATCCCAGCACTCAGGAGGCAGAGGCAGCCTATGTGTTTGAGGCCAGCCTGGGCTACACAGTGAGTTCCATGACAGGCTCCAAAGCTGCACAGAGAAACCCTGTCTCACACAACCAAAAAAATATCAAATAGGAATATTCTTAATGTAAATATGTAGTAAATATAGTGATATTTATATCTTTTGAATTTAAGATGAAACCCACAATATATACATGATAAAGTCTCAAAAAATTATTCCATGACCAACTAAGACTAAACTACAGTTTTATATCTATTTTTTAAATAGATCTTTTCTCTCTAGAAGTGATTAAACAGATTGACACAGAAAGTTTTTTCAGGTTTCAAGAATCTAATAATTCTCATTCCACAAGCACTGTCAGAGAATGAACACATGGGAGTATGCAATAAACATATGGGAAGTTGCTAAATTTAAGTCTGATGGCTGAGAACAACATTACGAGACAGAAATTTCAGTGATCCAGTGATCAAGTTAGGTTTATGTAATTTAATATAATAACATGACTTTATAAATAAATAAAAATGCTTTTTATCACTTAAATGAAATATATTTAAGTATAACAATATAAAAGGTAGACTTGTTATGATAAGCAGTATCATCCTGGGATGATTGATTAGAAGCATTTGGGAATTTTCACTATAGAGGACTGATTTACTTGAGTCTTGAACAACACAGGAAATGTGGGCAAATACCTTAGAAAGCTGGTGCTGGGAAGTGGCTTGAGATAAAAGGTGAACCTGAACAGAGACTCACAATAACTTTAATTCCTGAATAGATATGGACCATTGTGTGAGGTGTCCAGAAAGTCATTATGCAAACACAGAGAAGATCCACTGCCTCCGGAAAGCAGAGACTTTTCTGTCCTATGAAGACCCTTTGGGGAAGGCACTCATCTGCTTGTCCCTGGGCTTCTTTGCATTTACAGCTGGTGTTTTGGGGGTCTTTGTCAAGTATCACCACACTCCCATTGTCAAGGCCAACAATCAGGTTCTCACTTACATCCTGCTCATCACTCTGATCTTCTGTTTTCTCTGTCCATTGCTATTCATTGGCCATCCCAACACAGCAACCTGTATCCTGCAGCAGAGTTCATTTGGAGTCCTGTTCACAGTGGCTCTCTCTACAGTCTTGGCCAAAACTATTACTGTGGTTCTGGCTTTCAAGATCACATTTCCAGGGAGATTGATAAGGTGGATAATGATATCAAGGGCTCCTAACTTCATCATTCCTGTCTGCACTTTTATTCAGCTTGTGCTCTGTGGAATTTGGCTGAGCACCTCTCCTCCCTATGTTGACTCAGATACTTATTCTGAACATGGACACATAATTATTCTATGCAACAAGGGCTCCACTCTTGCCTTCCATTCTGTCCTGGCATACCTCTGCTCCATGGCACTTGGAAGCTACACTATGGCTTACTTGTCCAGGAACCTGCCTGACACATTCAATGAAGCCAAGTTCATCACTTTCAGCATGTTGGTGTTCTTCAGTGTGTGGGTCACCTTCCTCCCTGTCTACCACAGCACCAAGGGGAAACTCATGGTGGCCGTGGAAGTCTTTTCCATCTTAGCTTCCAGTGCAGGCCTCCTAGGTTGTATCTTTCTGCCCAAGTGCTATGTTGTTTTGTTCAGACCACAGAGGAATGTGCTTTATCATGTCCGAAACAAAGCACCTTAAGAGGAAAAGTCAAACATAAACTTAGTTTATGATTTCTTAATTACACAGAAGTCTTCAAGCCTGTTTAGCACAAACTCAATTGTCAGAGATCATATAGCAATTAAGAATTTGTATAAAATGCTTTCATTTATTGATGAAATCCATCCTTATTCTCTCATCTTCTAATATTTTCTACATATTTCTCTAAATTAAAAAGCTTATTTCTATAAAAATTCATTTTCTCTCTCAAATAATATTAAAGAAAAGATGAATGGGACAGGAATATATTCTCCACTTATTCAACATTGTGGAACTTTGCCTTTACAGCCCCAAACTTTTTCATATGTATCCATGTGGTTTTGATGCCCTTGGTATGTTCCCAGGTTTCATTGTAAGCACATTATATACATGATTTTTCTATGAAGGGAGGCACATTTTGAAAAGTGCATATGATTTGGACATGAAGATATTACTTGGCAAAATAATGACATAATGTGCTGTATACTAGAGCAGAATAAAGAAAATTCATTTCTTAATTGAGCTCAAATCAGATATCACTTAATCAGATAATTACCTAAACAGTCAATTCCATGGCACTATTTCTGTAAAGCCTATGGTTATGTCTACCTTTGACTATAGATATCCAAATGGTTTGTGTACTCAGTCATTCATAATTATACAATTTTGATAAATTCCTCTATATTCTTTCATCTGAAACTGTGTTTTATGTAAATCCTGCATCTTTATGAGTACCCATTTTCCATATTTTATCAACATTTCATATAAGATATGTAATTCTTTGGGAATAGCTTTTCTGACTTTTCTTATTTCTTGTGAAATGTACACTTGCATAAATGTCTGTTTGCCTTGTATCTTGTTATTTGCTTTAATCAGTCATTTTATAGTTCACAAGTTGTAAACTTTCAAGAATAAGGTAGAGAGTACATTATGTATATTACTATAATATAATTAAAACAGGTCAGATTCCATTTTTGAGAATCGGTTCATTAGGTTGATTTTTAAAAACCATTTCTGTACAATAATTTGTGATCATGGTTTCAGAGCAATGAAACAAAGTATGTAGAATATATGGCAATGTAGACACATTCACAGGCACACACACACACACACACACACACACAAACGTACATTCACACACAGGTGAAAAGCTTACAACATAAGATAGTGCAATAGTGGCATAGATCTTGGGGGACTAACAAATCAACCAACATCTGATTTTACTTCTGGTACACTTCATGAAATGAAAAACATACCTGACACTTTTTTTGCTTCATAGCACCTGAAACTAGACAGCACAAGGGCCTAGGGTAAAACCAAATACAACAGTTCTAGTAAAGGAACATAGCAATAAAATAACTCCTGATAGCATTCTGGAATATATCAGTGCCTTCCTCAACTATTATCAAAGAAGATACCACCTGAAGCAAATGAGAACCTATATAGAGACCCACAACCAGACATTATGCTGAGAATGATAGAACTTGGACATCTCTGCCCTAAATTGTGTGCCTCCAGTTAATCTCTCCCCTCAGTACTCAAGGAACACTGTGGCAGATGAGGCAGAAAAGGTGCTGGATACAGAAGCATTAGAGGACACCAATAGAACAAGACCCACTACATCAACAAGATAGATGCACATATGCCCTCACAGAGACTGAGACAGCATACACAAGGCCTGCACTGGTCCTTAATAACTGTGGCCATAGAGCCTGAAATTGGAAGTGTTTACATTCTTCCATTTCTAACCCAGTAGCTATTTCCAACTGTTCTGCAATCACAAATGAAAGTCTAGTTTTCTCTAAGAGGATAATAAAAAGCAATAAAAACTTAAGTATAGGACACAAAACTAGAACTACATTGCATAGAGAGTACAAATTCTCTGGTGTCTTTGGAGATTCCTTGAATCATAATGTCCTGTCAGAGTTTTTCATTTTTATTATATATTGTGTATTTTGTGTATGTATTATGGTATCTAGATTAGTGGTTTTATGAGATTCCTGAGAGTGTGAACCAGTGGGTCTCTGTGGCTATACCTGTTTCTTATGTACTTTCTTGAGAATTTTCCTCATCAGTGGTAGTTTTGTACTATTCTGATATGTTAGTTTTTGTTTCATATAATATCTTGTATTATATTTTACAAGTACTCCTTAGAAACCTGATTGTTTTCTAATGAGAGATAAAATGGGATTTGATCCAAACATGGAGAATATTGAGAGGGAACATGGAGAAGAAGAGAGTGGGGACACTGTATTTAGGAGAAGTCATGTAAGAAAAAGAGATATTTTCTAAATATAAAGGAAAGATAAAGATGACATAAAATATAATTGGTCTTAGGTTTGGTCTTTTCATAGACTCGCAGATTTTCTGGGCATTTTGTGTTATGACTTTGTTGGCTTTATGTTTTCTTTACAGAAGAATGCATTTCCTGTGTTGTCTCTTCAATGCCAAAGATTCTCTCTTCCATCTCTTGTATTCTATTGGTTATGCTTATATCTGGAGTTCCTGTTCATTTACTCAGATTTTTTTCCATTTCCAGCATTCCCTCAGTTTATGTCTTCTTTGTTGCCTCTACTTCAGTTTTCAAGACTTGAACTGTTTCCTTCACCTGTTTGATTGCTTTTTCTTGACTTTCTTTAAGAAACACTGATTTCTTTCAATTTTTCATTTGTCTTTTCCTCAATTTCTTCAAGGGATTTTTTTCATTTACTCTTTAAATGTATCTATCATTTTCATAAAGTCAATTAAACATAGTTTTCTTCTGCCTGTTTTACACTAGGTTGTTCAGGTCTTGTACTAGAATGACTAGGTTCTGGTAGTGCCATATTACTCTTTGTATTGCTAAATGTATTATTGCACTTGCATCTACCCATCACTTCCTCCTGTCAGTGCAAATGGTGTCTATGTCTCATGGAGCCACTCTGGATCTAATCAGCCTGGCAGCATTTGTGTCTCCGGAAGCTGCTGGGGTCTCAGATGGATGGGTGTGTTTGGGGGACAGAGTGTAAGTTAAAGTGTCTAATGGGGTGTGGGGTGTGGGAAGGCCTGTCCCTAGGATTCTTGCCTGCTTGCCTGCAACTGAGGCTGCAATAGATAGGTGTATGGGGGCACTGGTTGTGTACCTGGGCCTAAGGCCTAGAGGATGTGCTGATTGGATAGGAGAATGGTAACTCACATCTTTGTCCAAACAGAGCTGGCTGAGCCTATGTCTCAGGGAGCAGCTGTAGCATAGCTATAGTCTTGAGGGATAGGTGGGTTTGGGAGTGGATTGGGCCTTATAGATTACAGGGTTCAATGAGGGGGGTAGTCAGTCCTGCATGGAAGAGATTTGCCTGCTGGCTTGCAACTGGGGTTGCAATTGGTAGGAGTATGGAGGTACGGGTTGTGCCCCTGGGCCTAATGCCTACAGGCTGGGTGGTCAGCTAGGAGAAAAGTGATGCACCTCTTGGTCCAATCAGAGCTTTCAGAGTCTGTGTCTCAGGGAGCAAAAATACTCAATAAAATACTGGCAGACCAAATCCAAGAACACATCAATAAAAATCATCTACCATGATCCAGTAGGCTTCATCCCAGAGATGCAGGAATGTTTCAGCATATGGCAATCTCTAAATGTAATTCATCATGTAAACAAACTAAAAGAAAAATGCTACATGATCATTTCATTAGATCCTGAAAAATTCACAAAATCCAACACCTCTTCATGATAATGGTCTTAGAGAGATAAGGAATACAAGGAACATACCTAAATCTAATAAAGGCAATTTACAGCAAGACGACAGCAAACATCAAATAATGGAGAGAAATTCAAAGTGATTCCACTAAAATCAGCAATAAGACTAGGCTGTACACTCTCCCCATATATATATACACAATATAGCACTTCACATTCTAGCTAGAGCAATAAAACACCAAAAGTAGATCAAAGGGATATAACTAGGAAAGAAAGAATTCAAACTTTTGCTGTTTGCAGATGGTTGGATAGTCTACATTATTGACTCCAAAAATTCTACCAGGGAACTCCAACAACTGATAAACATCTTCAGTAATGTGGTGGCATATAAGATTAACTCAAGAAATCTGTAACCTTCCCATATATGAAAGAATAATTGGCTGAGAAAGGAATCAGGGAAACATCACCCTTTTTGATAGCCAAAAAAATATAAAATAACTTGGGGTAACCCTTACCAATCAAGTGAAAGACCTCTATGATAAGAACTTCAAGTCCTTGAAGAAAAAATTCAAAGAAGATACCAGAAAATGGAAAAATCTCCCATGCTCATGGATATGTAGAACCAACATAATAAAAATAGAAATCTTACTAAAAGGAATCTACACATTCAATGCAATTCACATCAAATCCTAACACAATTCTTCACAGTGTTCGAAAGAAAAATATTCAACTTCATATGGAAAAAAAATAAACCTAGGATATTTAAAAGGATCCTTTACAATAAAGCAACATCAGGAGGTATCACCTTCCCTGACTTCAAGCACCACTATAGAGCTATAGTAATAAAAAGCAGTTTGGTATTGGCATAAAAAAGACATGTGGACCAATGGAATCAAATTGAAGATCCTGCCATTAAACCACACACCTATGAACATCTGACTTTTGATTAAATAAAAAGCCAAACCCATAAAATGCAAAAAAGAATACATCTTCAACAAATGTTGCAGTCATAACCAGATGTCGACATGTAGAAGAATGCAAATAGATCCATATCTATCACCATGCACAAAACTCAAATAAAAGTGGATCAAAGACCTCAATGTAAATTCAGCTATAATGAACCTCACAGAGAATAAAGTAGAAAGTAGTCTCTAGAATGCATTGGCACAGGAGACCACTTCCTAAATATCACCAGTAGCACACACACTGAAGGGACCAATTAATAAATGAGAATTCCTGAAACTGAGAAGCTTCTGTAAGGCAATGGACACAGTAATTAAGACAAAACAACAGCCTAAAGAATGGAAACAGATTTTCACCAACCCCACACCTGAGGACTGGTCTCCAAAATACATAAAGAACCCAAGAAACTACACCTCAGAAATACCAAACAATCCATTTAAAAGATGGCCTATGAATTTAAACAGAGAATTTTCAACAGAGAATCTCAAATGGCAGAAAAACATTTAAGAAATTGTTCACATCCTTAGTCTTCAGGGAAATGCAAACCAAAGGGACTCTGAGATACCATATTACACTTGAGAAATGGCTAAGATCAAAAACACTGATGACAGCTTATGTTGGAGAGTATCTAGAGCAAGGGCAACACTCTTTCACTGTTGGTGAGAGTGCAAACTTGTACAAGCACTTTTGAAACCAGTATGCAACTTCTCAGAAAATTTAGAATCATTCTACCTCAAGACCTAAGATATCACTCTTGGACATATACCCAAGGGATGCTCAATCATGCTACAAGGACACTTACTCAACTATTTTCATAGCAGCACCTGGGAGCCCACCGAGTTTTCCTAGTGAGATCTGACCTTCCTGTACCCAGAAGAGCTGCATAAGGTGTTGGATTGACCACATATGTGGTTTACGGGTATTTGGAAGGGTCTGCACTTGGCTGTACTAGGGGGAGGTCTCTTGCTCCACTCTTTGGCATTCCTTTAAAAAGCCCTTTAGAAGAGATAGAATGGTCTTGTGGATAAAAATTTAGGTCCTCCTGAGCTTTCTGTCTCTCTCCCCTCTATCCTTCTTATTAAATATTTCTCACTTCTTCCTTCTCAAGAGTCCCATGGTACAAAAGGAAGAGTGGGTCCCCCACAGATGGTACTAAGAACAGGGACCAGAGACTTGGTGAAAGGGTGGTTGAGAGACCCATAGGAATCAGCTGGATGCGTCCTGGTTTGTAGTATAATGAAGATGAAGGTATTATATTTTTGGAAATGAAGTAAAATAGTTGAAAGATGTCCAAATGAAAAATGAGGGTGCAGCGAATATATCTCTCTATATCTAGGTTTCTTTCTTTTTCTCTCTTTCTTAATTTCTATCTATAAAAATTAGAAAAAAATTAGGGTAAGAAGAAAAAATATAAAGTAGGATATGTATTATAGTATAGGAAAACTCTTGGAATATTATAAGCAACAAGAAAGAATCTGTCCTTGATTTTCCAAGTATGAGGTAATAAATGCAAAATCCTGGGGAAAAATCAGGACATCAAACATGACAAAAATTAAGCAGTAAAGATTCCTGTGGAAGCTTTTGGCCTCTGGACTTTAACTATAGTCCTCAGTACCAGAGGAAAGAATTTTCCCTGACGCCGATGCAGGTGAAATAATACTTTTCACTCCATCAATGCTGCCACTGTATGAAAACATTGTACCATCAGAATTAGTTTCTTTTGGCCTGGAAGTCAGAAGTTTAGAGAACAAAAGTTTTTTGGGGAAAACATAATGATCTTTGTCTCAAAATCTGAAAGCTTTCTTGGGAAAAACTTAGTAATATCTCTGTCAAAAAAACATTTTCAGATGTTTTTCCTATCAGATTCTTTTCTCTTTCTGTAATGGTAAAAAATATATTCACTTGAAAATAACATTATATGGTAAAATCACTTGCAATTGCTCTAGAAAAAAACCTCAGAATACAGTAAATCCTTCCTGCTAGTCTTGTCACTCCTTCTAACTAGTGTTGGAAAAACAACAGCCCAACAGCCAGTCTGTGAATAATGCCTTACTTCTACCAAATAGGCTCAAACTCTTCAAACTTCTACATTCCCACAGATCATCAGAACCTGAGTATCACAAATGTCAGAATTAGAGAAGGAACAGTAGTCATCAATAAAAGTATCCTTAATTTCAGACCCACAGCCAATAGCTAAGAGTAGTATTGAGATGATCTGTTCTGCACTGCAACATCCTATGACATCAGGTCTGCTTGATATAATGTATATTACCAGAGTGTGGGTTCAGCTCCACACCATGCCTATGGCTTCCTTAGAAAATGGCATCCCAGATGCAATACCATCTGATGCTCTTCCTTCCTATAGGACTCTGGCCTTGCCTTAGAGTACTTACTTGTCAATTAATTCTGAAACCTTGATGCCAACTACTTTGAGCTCCTTATATTTGTAACCCTTTTTACTTGGCTGGCCACCAAGACAAGCCTTCCTGTTCTTTTTCTCCTCTCTGTTAGTCCTGCCTATACTTCCTGCCTAGCCACAGGCCAATCAGTGTTTTATTTATTGACCAATCAGAGCAACACATTTGCCATACAGAACATCCACAACACATCTATTTGAGTTATCTAACTTTGAGATCACTATTTTCACAGTTTGGAAAACAATAACTGTTTGGGAATTAAATATTTGATTGAGATTGAGGTCACAATGTAAAAAGGAATTTGTGAATGAGCACCCTAAAGACAATGGGTGATACTATTGAACTAATTTGTATAGTCTTAAGAAAATGAAAATAAAAATTCCGTGAAGGCTCAGAATTAATGAGATAGAAATTTAGCGAGTTTTCCATGTTACAAGATGAGAAGAAAGTATCAGAATAACAAAGGAGAGTTCATTCCTTGAAGTGAAAGAAATGAAGGACACTGGAATCCAGAAAGAGGTGTCAGGACCCATATAAACAAGAAATCAGAAAGGCAATGTAGTGAGAATTAGAAAACTATCCAAACTTCCAACATGGAAAGCACACAATAGTAGAATGGAGGACTCATACTGGCTAAGGCATGTGGGCAATGAGTCTTGTTTCTGAAAGACTGGCATTGCTTTTCAAAGGAGAAACATGTGATGCTGGTATATGTTAACCTAGTGGAGCAATTATCTGTGACAGTGTTTCTTTCTTTATGGCAGACTAGATTTGTGAACACAGGGACTCTATTTATTCACAATTTGTAGACTTTTAAAATCTGGGGTACACAGGAACAATAGATGAATTAGTCAAAAACCGAGGAGCCTGGGGGTCGCACTGAATGAGTTTGTGTCTGTAAGGTGGCCACAATAGACAGACAGTCATAAACACTGACCTGTTCAGATTTTGTGTCTGTCCTTTTGTGATGAAAAGTGAGCCTATTTGTTGTAGTAATTGTGATAGTATAGGTATACCGAGCCCAGAGACAACAATTTTCTTATTCTCTTCATTGTTTATTTTCTATTTTTGGTTTACTGCTCCAAGAGACTTAGCTCTGAGCTACAAGATTCCCCCTACAGATATGCTCATTACTCAGTGGGCTGTGAGAGCAGCAGGGTGCTCACCCTGAGGCTGATTTCCCTCTGATTTCCCTCAGTATCAAGCTTCTAAGACTCTTTTCATCTTAGATTTACACTTTCTATCGATTGAAAAATAGTTTGTAGTTTCTATAGCCAGTAGTGTGATGCCTGCCTCATAAACTCACAATATTATTGAAGTCAGCAGGAGCTCCTTCTATGTCAACAACTATTGTTTATTGTTGAATGCCATCTTGCTGTTTACGAAATTATTTTGATGAGGCCAGCCTATTTCTAGCATACACCACATAGCTAGCACAAAGTTTGATGTGAACATAGAACATAATAAGACATGACCTATACCTTCAAAAAACCCTAGACTCTGCTAGCAGATTCTAGTACTAGATGTTATTGACCAAACACTTTTGTATGTTTTATTTTCTTTCTTCTTCTATGCATTATTACTACAATTTTAGGTATGTTTCACTTTGATCCTACATTGAAATACTTCATGTGTGCAATTTTCTTCCTTTTTTAACTGTGTAATTTTATGTATATTTTTTTCTGTATGTTGTCATGAAACTCTGGTTTTCTTTTTCCTACATTCTTTTCTTGTTGTTTCTATTTTCATTTGGCTTAGTGTTTTTCCTGTATTCTGTCAACACTATTGTCTTATTTTTTATAAGTTTTCAATCACAAATTGTTCTGAATAATGCAAAATTTCCATAATTATTAGTAATATGTTTGTTACATTTATTGTTACTTTTTAAATTTATATTTATTTAAAATTTTACATCATTTCCCTCCTACTCTTTCCCTCCAACCCTGAGTCCCTCTACTGCTGCTACCTTGAAAATTACCTTTTATCTTTAATTGTGTGTGTATGTGTGAGTGAGTGTAAAAGCATGTCTGTTTATTTCAGTGTTTGTTTTATATAAATATATAAATATCTTATTATAGGAACCCATTTCAAGTTATAACTTCAGTTGATTATAAATTATCGCAAGTAGACAGTTGCAACTAACCACCACATAACTTTCTAAAGCAATCAAATGCCACTATTCTATATAAAATATTTCTTTTACTTAGCTAACTGAAAGTAACTGAAGATGCTCAAATATTTGACAAAATTGCAAAAAACCAGTACTGGAAATAACAATGACCTATTCTATAAAACCTGGCTATCCATGCATAGACGAAACAAAGTATATATTATATATTTCTACCGCCTGAATAATCTATTCACATCATTTTGTGACTGGTATTACAAAACAAAATTCCTGACTACAAGAAGGGGAAGCTTATGGAAAACACTTTTGGATATAGTTACCTGTGTGAATTTTTAATAGAACCTTAAGAGCATAAGAAACAAGTCCCCCAAATTGACAGTATCATTACATGAGGTTACTCAGCTTTTCCACAACAAGACAAATAGCCAAGGAGTGAACACAGAGACATTCTGCACAAAGGGAGTAACCGTATTCCTCTCTTCTGTAGAGTGTTAATATGTGGAACATATGAAGAAGAGTTAAAATTGAACAACAAAACTAAAAATATATTTAAACTACCCCAAACTATTGAGCAGAAGTCGGTACACACCTGAAAGGACAGGACCCAAAACCACAATCCAGGAAAGGGTTTTTCAAATTTATTTTACATACCAATTACAGATCCCTGTCTCTTCCCTTCTCCTGCCTCTCCTACCTTCCCACCCAGCCCACACCCCATTCCCTCCTTTGACAAGGTAAGATTTCCTATAGGGAGTCAGCTTGCTGGTGTTCTTCAGTGTGTGGATAACCTTCAACCTGGTCCATCATGACATCAGTGAAAGTCTTGCTGGCCATGGAATTCTTCTGCATCTTGACTTCCAGCACAGGAACCTCATCTGATTTTTGTTCCTAAGAGCTTCATTTTTCTGTTAAGACCAGGGAAGAACTCCCTTTATTGCATCAGGAACAAAGCACTTTCTGAGATAAATGTCCTTCTTAACACTTAGGTCATTTCTTTTAATTAAATACAAGTCTTGAAGCAAGTTCAGCACCATTTCAACAAATAGACATCCTGTTATAATTTGGGATTTGATTATACACAGTAGCATTTCATGAGTAATTTTATTTGAATATCTTGGTTTTACAGCCACCATTTTTTAAATGTTTATGATTTCACTTTGGATTTTTATAATATCCGATTATGCTACCATTACTTTACTTTCACTAATGTAAAATGTTTATGCCATCTATTTTTTGTTCTTGCTGTCTTAGATTGTTCACATATTCTTTTTTTCTAATCTGTGATGTGTACTTCAATAGATTAATTTCTTCTTTTATTTATATTTATTTATATATTATATCCTGACCATTGTTTCTTCTCCCACCTCACCTTCAAACACCTCAAACACCCCAACTTCCCCTTTCTCCCATATTCATCCCTACTCCTTTTCTCTTCAGAAAAAATGCAGCCCTCCAAGAAATATTAAACAAAATGGCATAAAAAGTTACATTAACACTACTAGGTACATACCCTCATATGAAGGATCCACAAGGCAATACAGTAGGAGGAAAAGGGTCCCAAGAGTAGGCAAAGGGTCAAGGACAGCCCCCAGTCTCATTCTTAGGAGTCTCACAAGAACTCTATGATACACAATCATAACATACATGCAGAGATCCTAGGACTGACCCATATGGCTCACTGATTGTTGCTTCAGTCTCTGTGAATTCCTAAGAGGTATAGTTAGAAATCTTTGGTGATGTGCTTGTGGTGTCCTTGACTCCTCTGGCTCTCCCATCATTTCTCCCCATCTTTTACAGGATTCTCCTAGGTCCATTTAATTTTTGGCTGTGAGTCTATGCACCTTTTCTTATCATTTGCTGGATAAAACTTTTTGGTTATGATTATTCTTGGCTTTGGTATACAATTATAGCAGAAGTTTAATTTCTTATGTCAAGGAATTTTAACAAAAAGAATCAGTTTCATATAGGAACTCCTTATGTTTGAAGCATTTTATAACTCTCTTTAATTTGCAACATATATGTGTATCTGATATAACTTTCACTAATTAACCATGCTTTCTTTTGTATTATGCTTTCATTCTGGAGAAAATCACATTTTAATCAAATTATTTCCTGAATATGATATTGTCTTAATAGCCCCACAATGAGCTACTTTAGCTATTATTATGTACACCAACTTTTGTAGCTAGAGTTTTCCTGCCTTGCCCACAGTCAGGACAAATCTTTGTCACCTGCCAGTCCCACAGCAGCTCAGACCCAACCAAGTAAACACAGAGACTTATATTGCTTACAAACTGTATGGCTGTGGCAGGCTTCTTGCTAACTGTTCTTATAGCTTAAATTAATCTATATTTTCTATAAATCTATACCTTGCCACATGGTTCATGGCTTACTGGCATTTTCACATACTGCTTGTCATGGTGGCAGCTGGCAGTGACTCCTCCCACTTCTTGTTCTCTCAATTCTCCTCTCTGTTAGTCCCGCCTATACTTCCTGCCGGCCACTGGCCAATCAGTGTTTTATTTATTGACCAATCGGAGCATTTGACATACAGACCATCCCACAGCAAACTTTTGTCTTATTTTATATACACAAAGTCAAGTGATAATCAACCAGATGAAACAATGCGAGGTAACTATAGAAAGCTCTTGTTATTATTCTTAATTTATATGTCAAATATCAAATTGTAACAAGTTTGGCTTACTGTTCTCATAACTCTCTTTTCCACTCATACTACTTTTTATCTACTCAATCCTTTAACTTTCATCCATTTGTTAAATTAGAAAAAAATTCTTTCACAGGAACAAATGTATTGGGCAATCCTGACACTTTATCAGGATATTTAATTCTCAATCACTTAACAACTTTATATAGAAGACATTCACTTCATTGAGAATTAGAATCTCTTTCTGATTTCTCTCTCAACTGAATGCTATGCAAGTTTATAAGTGTATGAGAATTTTACTAGTGTGGGCCTTTACCCTCGTCATCTGTCTCTCATCTTTTTTTATAGTTGAGGAACCATAAATATCCAAGAACTGCAAGATAGGAAATATTATATTAAATTTTACAATTAAAATATAAACCTCTCAAACTGGATTCTGACTTTGATTTGGCTTAGTCAGTGACTTTTTTTCTTAAACTATGAAGCAATTTCTGTGATTCAGATTTACCGTAGAAGCTCCTTTTAATTTTCTTTTAATAATATTTTGTACATGGAAGGAAATAAAGCCTCTTTCTGTGGAGAACTAACTGTAACAGAGAGAAGACAGATTTGAAATAACATGTTAAACAACTGAGACCTACAAATAGGATGAGAATGCTTGGTCCAGTGGTAGAAAGTGTTAAAAAGCACAGTACATTTGAAGCAGAGGCATGGAGGCTGAGATGAGTTGTGCAAAATGATCTATGGAAGAAAATCTACAGCAGAAACAAGTATAGAAAAATCTAAGTAGGTCTGAGTTCTGCAGTGATTCACTGGAGAAATTTAACTAGTGGTCATAAAAGAGTCTAAAACATGGGTAATGGAAAACAAAAGAATTGATAACTA
>NC_051082.1:44126320-44133820 GCF_004664715.2 Peromyscus leucopus
TTGGTGATATTCAGCTTTTAATATATCAGCTGTCTTCTATGAATTTCTTGTGCACTCATATAATATTAGGCCTTAGCGACAAACAGCTTCTCAAACCTGCTGCTGATCTGGACTAGGTAATACCCCTACAGCCTAGAAGAACAGGCAGGATGTAGATGCATAACTTTGTTCTTGTGCAAATGAAGCTCAGACTTTCCGTCCCCAGACAGGCCAGACAGCATTGCAGAGCAGTTTTTTGCATAACCGGGTGCAGTGAAGGCTGGGGCAGGATTCCTGGGCTGGGCAGAGTCGCATGGCCAGAGAAGAAAGAACAGGGCAGAGTTTGGGGGAATAGGAGGACTTAGGTCAGATCAGGAGAGGAAGAAAGGAAGGAATGAGCTTGAACAGAGAAATGGAGGACAAAGATGAGATCAATAGCAGAAGAGCTCAGTTAGGGCCATAAGAGGACAGAAACAGGAGGGACAAAGAGGAACTTGGCATCAGGACAGAACTCAAGCTGTGTAGATAGAATTTTGTCTTAGAGAAATAAAATAAAGGGACAAAAGAGCGTGGTGTGCATAGATTCTTTTCCCTCAGGTATGGTGATGTTGTATTCCCCAATATATTGTGTACCCTAATAAATTTATCTGGGGTCAGAGGACAGAACGGCCACTAGATAGACTTAGAGGCCAGAAAATGGTGGCCTTTAACACACACCTTTAATCCTATCATTTGGGAGGCAGAGATCCATCTGGATCTCTGTGAGTTTACAGCCACACTGGAAACAACCAGGCATGGTGACTCACGCCTTTAATCATAGGAAGTGATGGCAGGAAGCAGAAAGGTATATAAGGTGTGAGGACCAGGAACTAGAGCTGGTTAAGCTTTTGGCTGGTAAAGCTTTTAGGCTTTTGAGCAGCACAGTTCAGCTGAGAGGCGTCCAGTCTGAGGAAACAGGATCAGCTGAGGAATTGGCAAGGTGAGGTGGCTGTGGCTTGTTCTGCTTCTCTGATCTTCCAGCATTCACACCAACACCTGGCTCCAGGTTTGTTTTTTGTATTAATAAGACCATCTAAGATTCATGCTACACTCAGATACCCCCCACCCCCCCAGACATAGCATCTTCCACAGGAACCTGGGATGGATTTTCTCAAGGCAGGCCGTTGGGAAAATTTTTTGTTATGTAGTCTAAGCACTTAGCCAGAGGCAGTGGATTGCTGTAAGTTTGAGGCCAGAGCTACATAGTAAAATCCTGTCTCAAAAATTTAAATAAATTGATTAATTAAATCAATGTAATGGGTAAGGTTTTTGGCTAACAAAATGACTCAGTAGGTAAAGGTGCTTGTAGCCGGGACTGATGACTGGGTTCATGCCCTGTGACCCACGTAGTGGAAGAAGAGAACCTATTCCCACAAGTTGCCCTCTGACCTCCACAAGCATGTGATAGTCCACCACACACATAAATAAATGCTTAAAGAAAAAACTTTTTTTTTTTCCCCCGAGACAGGGTTTCTCTGTATAGCTTTAGAGCCTATCCTAGAACTCGCTTTGTAGACCAGACTGGCCTCAAACTCACAGAGATCCGCCTGCCTCTGCTTCCTGAGTGCTGGGATTAAAGGTGTGCGCCACCACTGCCCAGCCAGAAAAAAACTTCTTAAAGGGGTATTATATGTTGGGCACAGTGGCTCACAACTTTAAACCTAGCACTCAGGGAGGTAGAGGCAGATGAGTTTCTTGAGTTTGAGGCCACCCTGGTCTAAATAGCAAATTTCAGACCACCCAGGGCTACATGGTAAGACCCTGTCTCAAAATATATATATGCAAATTTTAATGAAGAGAAAATTTGAAAAAAAAATATGGGGAGGTTGTAGCATAGGAAAAAGAGGCAATTTCCTTGTTATATACATACATACATGGATGGATGGATGGATGGATGGATGGATGGATGGATGGATGGATGGATGGATAGGTCGAGCAAGCCTTTTTCTTTTCCTTTTTTTGGCATCAGTGGGGATTGAACCTAGGGCCTCGTGCCTATGAGGCAAACCCCTTCCAACCGAGTCAGAACCTTCTTCCTGAGATGAAGTCTTGCACAATAGCCCTGACTGGCCTGGAACTACAGTGGGTGGTTCCCTTATCTTTACCTCCCAAGCACAGGGATTACAGGTGTGTGCCACCAGACCCAGCAACAAGGCGTTGGTAAGAAATAAGGGAAGGGCCCTTGATCAGTAGAGAAATAGACAAAGAGCCTGAAGAGTAAAGGAAGATTTTTTTATTTTAAAATTTTTAGCCTCAAACATACACGCACGCACGCACGCACACATTAAGCACATCATTGTAATAGGAGGTGGAATGAATGGGCAACTTGGGTTTTTTTGGTGGGTGTGTATTTAACCAAACCTTAGGGAAGCCAGTGTGACAGTGCATGTGTATTAATCAGTTTTTACCCTGTATATTTGCATATACACACAGAAGTGCTAATGATCTTCCTTGTAGTATGGTTTGTGGAAAGAAGAGCCAAGATGATTCTTTTCCATAGTCATAGATATGGTGGCATAGTTAAGAACAGTTTTGCTTTTGTTGTGGTATTTTCTTTGCTTTTCCAGAATATTACTGTGTAGCCCAGGCTAACCCAAACTCACAATGCTATTCCTGCTTTAGCTTCCCGATCGAGGGCTAGGATGAAAGGCTTGCACCTCCACACTTAATTCTGTATTTGATTTAAGAACTTCCCTCATGAAATTCCACAGTGGCTACTAAATAGGGGATGCTGGGGGTGGTCTATATTCAAGGTTGCTGTGTCTTTTGTTTGTTTGTTTGGTTGGTTTTTGTTTTTATTTTTTTTTTCAAGACAGGGTTTCTCTGTGTAGCTTTGGAGCCTGTCCTGGATCTCAATCTGTAGACCAGACTGGCCTCGAACTCACAGAGATCTGCCAGCCTCTGCCTCCCAAGTGCTGGGATTAAAGGTGTGCGCCACCACCACCCAGCCCAAGGCTGCTGTGTCTTAACAGAACCCTTCCCATGTGAGGACTGACGTCTGCTATGTCTAGATAGGGTCCTCTATCTCTGTGTGTCTTAAGAGCTCATAGCTCAACTTCTGTATCAGAGAAGATGGCTGCAGTGGCTAAGGTGTCTGTCATTCACAAACTTGTGGTGTAGACCTTCTCTTTGTTGCTCTTATACATGTCCCACTCGATGAGGACCCTTAGGAAGTCCTTGTTGAAGACAGCCCAATACAGCGGTGTCTCTGAAGGTGAGTGAGGGTCATCAAATTAGAAACTCTGCTGAGGTAACCGGGTCCCTACCAGCCTGTTTATCTTGAGAAAAAAAGTAAGTATGGAAAAGTGTTTTTCTAGTCAAGCATGGGTGGTGCACACCTTTACTTCAGCACTCTGGAGGCACAGGCAGGCAGATCTCTTGTGAGTTCGTGGCCAGCCTGATCTAAGTAATAAAACCTTGTCTTTAAAAAAAAAAAAAAAAAAAAAAAAAAAAAAAAAAAAAAAAAAAAAAAAAAGTGTTTTTCTAAAATCTGAACTAGATGAGGCCATCAACATTCCGTCACAGGGCGGAGAGGGACTCATGAGGCCCCCACCTTTAACTCAGGGACCACTGGCAGTTAATGGTTCCTGAGGGAGAGGGAGTCGTTTTTCTTCAGTGATGTAGCCACGGGTAAACTGCCCGTGTTCCAGGGAATAACTCCCTGCCTGTACACAGGCGGTCACCCTAATTAAACTCAGTGAATCACAGGGAAGCAAAAGAGAGCGAAAGATAGGAAACTAGGAGTGGGACTTCTCAGGAAGAAGGGGTTCCCGGGGGAGTGGGAGGACTAGGGAGGGGTAATGACCAAAATGTACCACATACATACACAAAATTGTCAAAGAATTTAAAACAGTATTTCTCTAGGTAGATGCAGCCTCTGTCAATATCTCATTCATTTTCTGGGAACTTACACACATTCCATCTCTTTTGTTTCTTTTTGTCCGTCTGTGTATTTGGTAACTGTTGTGTCTGATGCTTTTGTGTGGAAGTCCCAATCACTGATGTTGCTGACCATGTTAGAATGTGTCCGTATTTAGTGTCCCACCAGCACAGGGGAGGTCTGGGTTCCTGTTTTTTTCAGGGTCTCAGCCGCTGTTACTTAGTAACAGTCTTCCTTTGTTCCCCAGAGAGGAAGAGTGAGAGAACTATCTGGCTCAGCAGGTAAAGGCGCTGCTTTGCCAAGCCTGGCGACCTGAGTTTGATCCCACATGATGAATGGAGGAAACTGACTCCAGCAGATGTCCCCTGACCTCCTCTTTTGTGCCATGGCACACATGTGCTCACATACAATAAATACGTGTAAATAAAAATTTAAAGATTAATTACCATGTAAATGCTGAGCAGGAGGCTTTAATGCCTAATTTAAAAATCCCCCCCCCCTGTTTTGTGCTTGTCTGAGACAGGGTTTCTCCATGTAACCCCAACTGGCATGAAACTTGCTATGTAGTCCAGGCTGTCCTTGTACTTACAGAGATATGCCTGCCTCTGATTTTCAAGTTCAGGGATTAAAGGTGTGTGCTATCATGTCCAGCACTAAAGATTTCTTTTTAATTTTTAATTATGTAATGTGTCTGTGTGGAGGAATGCCGCATCTGTGGGAGTACCTGTAGAGGGCGGAAGGGGCATTGGATCCCCTGGAGCTGGAGTTCAGTGAGGTTGGGAGGTTGGTGCTGGGATCCAAACTCAGGTTCTCTGGAAGAGCAGAAGTGCCCTTCACCACTGAGCACTAACATTCTAAATCACTGTTTTTGTTTCCATCATATGCCTATAATCCCAGTGATGAAAGAGTAGAGACAGGCAGATACCTGGAGTTCACTGGCTGGCCAGCCTAGAGAGTTAAGAAGAAGCGAGAGCCCCTCCAAAACTAACGCTTGGAAGGGCTGAGGTAATAAAAAAAGCCCAGAGGTTCAGATCTCGCACTCTCTTGCAGAGGATCCCAGTTCAATTCCCAGCTCTTACATTGGGCATCTCACAACTGCCTGCAGCTTCCGGTCAAGGGGATCCAAAGCCTCTGGCTTCCCCATGTGTACCTCTGTCTACCACATGCCAACCCCCCATACAGACACATACACATAATTAAAAATAAACTATCACCTTTTATAAAACAAGGGGAAGAGTGAATGAGAAAAGTACCCACCATTCCTCTCTGGCTTCCATGGGAGATAGTGGAGACACACACACACCCCACACATGTACACCCACACATATACACCACACACACACACACACCCCACACATGTACACCACACACACACATTATACACCACACACACACACCCCACACATGTACACCCACACATTATACACCCCACACACACACACACCCCACACATGTACACCCACACCCACACATTATACACCACATACACACACCCCACACATATATACCACACACACACACACCCCACACATGTACACCACACATAACTACACACACACCTCACATATACACCACACACACACACACACACACACACACACACACCACATATCTATGAAGCCTTGGTTTCTTCTTCTATAAAATGAGATAATCACTCACCCATAATTTGTGAGGATTAAAGAATAATTGATATTAAAGTATTTAGTGGTGCTGAGTGTCTGGTAAGGTGTTCAGTACACGGGAAGCGTATTTTCCTGGCTGTCCGAATCTCCGTGACTCTCCCCCTTCCTGCCTGGGACAGTCCTCTTGCGTGCCTGTTGCTCCTGTATAATTACCCAGAGTGCCACTTTTGGTTCTCAGAAGTATTCCGGTTTGGGCAGTAATTATGTAGTCCTTCCTAGATAGAGGCCAGAAATAGTTTTAACTCTGAGTGTGTCTAAGAGATGAATCTGCAGCTTCTGCCGTATTTTCCATCCTTCACCTTGTCACTTGCTTTCTGTTCTTTTCTGTTTTGCTCTCCCCCCGCCCCTTTGGTTTTTTTCAAGACAGGGTTTCTCTGTGTAGCCCTGGCTGTCCTGGAACTCACTGTATAGACCAGGCTGATCTTGAACTCACAGAGATCCGCCTGCCTCTGCCTCTGCCTCCTGAGTGCTGGGATTAAAGGCGTGGGCCACCACTGGCTTTGTCACTTGCTTTCTAATTTAGGCACATGTTACCAGGTATACGGAGTCCAATGGTGGGTAGAGCAAAATGCAAAGGTGTTCAGGTGCGGTATTCTTTTCTATTTAAGATTTATTTTCTGTTTAAATTATGTGTATGTGGCTGGGTGTGGTGTATGCATCACTGCAGGTGCCTGTGAGGGCTAGAGGGGTCAGATCCTCCGAGGCTGGAGTTATTTATATGGGGTTGTCAGCTGCCTGATGTAGGTGTTGGGAACCAATTTCAGACCCTTTGCAAGAGAAGTTCATGATCTTAACTGCTGAGCAGTCTTTCCAGCCCCTGTAGCTGTTGTGTGTGTGTGTGTGTGTGTGTGTGTGTGTGTGTGTGTGTGTGTATACTTAGTGGTGCACATGTATGTAAGTGTCATGTGGAGATCTGCAGTCACTCCCCACCTTACCTGTTGAGACTGGGTCTCAGTGACCCTACAGCTCATTAATTCAGCTAGGCTGGTTGGCCAGTGGCTCTGGGATCCACCTACCTCCACGGTCTCACCAGCCCTCCGGTTACAGACACACACACCACCTTTTTCTCTCAGCTGTCATGTGGATGCTGGGGATCTGAACTCAGGTCCTCATACTTCTGTAGAAGGCACTTCTGTCAGCCTAGCCCTCTCTCCAGCCCCTGGTAGCTGTATTCTTGTGGACGGGCAGCTCTGCATCTTAGGAGGCTCGTGAGCAGTTCATTCTTTTCTGTGTTTCAGGAACCATTTGTAACCCTGGACCTCGGAAGTCTATGGCCAAGCTGCTTTATGTCCGCCTGGCGCTCTTCCTGCCAGAGATGGTCTGGGCTTCTCTAGGGGCCTTCTGGGTGGCAAAAGGTATCCAATGTGACAAGACAGTTGTGATTGGCATCATCACCACCGTCATAGTCAGGTGAGGCCCTTCCTCCTCTCGGCTTCCCTTGGGTGTGTTTCTCAGCATTGCAACACCCTCATGTCCTGTGGACGTTCCAGCACAGAGTGGGGTCCGAGTAGTTCGTGAAGACTTAGAGGTGTTTCTTCCTGCTTACATTTGTGAGTGCTCACTTCTTCCCAGTCCTCACTTTCCTGCAAGTTCCCCCTCTAATGAGAAGGAGGAGGGGCTGGAGAGCTGGCTCAGCGCTGAAGAGCACTTGTCAAGCTATTGCGAGGACCAGAGTTCAGTTCCTAGCACCCATGTCAAAATCCAGGCCTCCCGTGTACACCTTTAACCCCAGCTCCAAGGACAGTGGAGACAGGAAGGTCACTGGGGCTTCCTGCCTTCCAGCCTAGCCCAGAAAACATGAGCCCTGGGTTCAGAGAAAGAGATTCTCCATTTCAAAGGAATAAGTGGGAATTGATCAAGGAGAATGCCTTCTGTCACGTACTTACGTATTCAACAAACAGTGACTGGCCTGAAGACAGC